>NC_134493.1:29621990-29636990 GCF_040206685.1 Ascaphus truei | reverse complement strand
AAGATCTATCCGGGATCTCCTCTTGCCTCTTCCATGGTACTTTCAGTGCCTCTTTTGCTAACACCTCCTCCTCCTCTATCGATCTCTCTGTGGGGGTACAACATGGCTCTGTTCTGGGACCTCTTCTCTTTTCTCTTTAAACACTCTCTCTGGGTGACCTAATCACATCTGTTGGGTTCAAATATCACTTCTATGCTGATGACACACAAATTAACTTTTCTACCCCTGACCTTACACCTGCTGTATACACTAAAGTTTCTGAATGTCTCTCAGCTATATCATCCTGGGTGGCCCTCCGCTGACTTAAACTTAACATGGCAAAAACAGAGCTCCTCATACTTCCTCCCAAATCTGGCCCTATTTCCTCCTTCCACATTAATATTGGAAGTACTATCATTCACCCGGTAGCCCAAGCACGCTGCCTAGGGGTCACACTCGACTCCTCTCTCACATTCTCTTCTCACATTCAAAAGGTAACAAAAAAATGTCGTTTTTTCTTCCGCAATATTACCAAGATTCGCCCTTTCCTCTATTGCTCAACTGCAAAAACTCTGACTCAGGCCCTCATTCTCTCCCGTCTCGACTACTGTAACCTCATGCTGTCCAGCCTTCCTGCTTCTCACCTGTCTCCCCTACAATCTATCCTAAATACTGCTGCCAGAATCACTCTACTCTTTCCTAAATCTGTCTCGGCATCCCCCCTGCTGAAATCCATCTCCTGGCTTCCTATCAAATCCCGTATCACACACTCATTTCTCCTCGTCACTTTTAAAGCTTTACATTCTTCTGCCCCTCCTTACATCTCAGCCCTAATGTCTCACTATACACCATCCCGACTCTTGCGTTCTGCTCAAGGATGTCTTCTCTCTACCCCTTTTGTATCTAAAGCCCTCTCCCGCATTAAACCCTTCTCACTGACTGCCCCACACCTCTGCAATGCCCTTCCCCTCAACATCCGACTAGCACCCTGTCTATCCACATTTAAGACCCACCTCAAAACACACCTGCTTGAGGAAGCATACAAGTAGCTCCATGGCTGATACTATGCAACTCATACATTAACCTTGGCCCCTTGCAGACGCACTTACCAAAATGCCCTCCTACTGTCTCTGTACGTTCTTCCTGCCAATAAATTAGATTGTAAGCTCTTCAGAGCAGGGACTCCTTTTCCTAAATGTTACTTTTATGTCTGAAGCACTTCTCCCCTTTATGTGTTACTAGCTGAGAGACCCGGTGTTGCACGGGATGTAATGTTCCCGCTCCTCTCTCTCTCCTCTCTCTGTTTGTCCCCCATTCACATCAATCCAGTCCCCCCCTCCCTCCTTTACAGCTCTGTTTGTCCCCCTTTACAGCTTCATGCAGTGTGTGTGCGTCAGTCATTGTGTGTGCGTCAGTCAGTCACTGTGTGTGTGCGCGTGCACGTCAGTGAGTGTGACACAGAAACACAAACACACACACACAGACTGACGCACACACACACAGTCAGTGTGTGCGTGTGTGTGTGCCTCAGTCAGTGTGTGCATGTCAGTGTGTGTGTGCGGCAGTTAGTGTTTGTGTGCGCGTTAGTCAGTGTGTGCGTGCGTGCGGCAGTCAGTCAGTAAGTGTGTGTGTGTGCGTGCGTCAGTCACTGTGTGTGTGTGTGCGTCAGTCACTGTGTGTGTGTGTGTGTGTGTGTGTGTGGGGGGGGGGGGTGTACGCACGCGCGTCAGTCAGTGTGTGTGTCAGTCAGTGTGTGTGTCAGTCAGTGTGTGTGTCAGTCAGTGTGTGTGTCAGTCAGTGTGTGTGTCAGTCAGTGTGTGTCTCAGTCAGTGTGTGTGTCAGTCAGTGTGTGTGTCAGTCAGTGTGTGTGTTTGTCAGTCAGTGTGTGTGTGTGTCAGTCAGTGTGTGTGTGTGTCAGTCAGTGTGTGTGTGTGTCAGTCAGTGTGTGTGTGTGTGTGCGTGTGCGTGTCAGTCAGTGTGTGCGCGTCAGTCAGTGTGTGTGTGTCAGTCAGTGTGTGTGTCAGTCAGTTTGTGCGTGCGCGCGTCAGTTAGTCTGTGTGTGTGTGTGTGTGTGTGTGTTTGTGTACGTCAGTCAGTGTGTGTGTGTGTGTCAGTCAGTGAGTGTGTGTGTCAGTCAGTGTGTGTGTGTGTGTGTCAGTCAGTCAGTGTCAGTCAGTGTGTGTGTGTCTGTGTGCGTGCGTGCGTCAGGGTGTGTGTGCGTGTGGCTGTCAGGGGTTGTGTGCGTGCGGCTGTCAGGGGTTGTGTGCGTGTGTCAGTACGTGTGTGTGTGTGTGCGTCAGTACGTGTGTGTGTGTGTGCATGCGTCAGTGAGTGTGTGCATGCGTCAGTCAGTGTGTGTGCGTGCGTCAGTCAGTGTCTGTGTGTGCGTGCGTCAGTCAGGGTTTGTGTGCGTGCGCCAGTCAGGGTTTGTGTGCGTGAGTCAGGGTGTGTGCGTGTGTCAGTCAGGGTGTGTCTGCGTGCGCCTGTCAGGGTTTGTGTGCGTGCGTCAGTCAGTCAAAGGGCAGATGCTGGGGGGAGGGTGAAGGGCAGGAGTGGGGGGGTGAAGGGCAGGTGTGGGGGGGGGTGAAGGGCAAGCGGGGGGGGGTGAAGGGCAGGGGTAGGGGGGGTGAAGGGCAGGGGTAGGGGGGGTGAAGGGCAGGGGTAGGGGGGGTGAAGGGCAGGGGTAGGGGGGGTGAAGGGCAGGGGTAGGGGTGGGTGAAGGGCAGGGGTAGGGGGGGTGAAGGGCAGGGGTAGGGGGGGTGAAGGGCAGGGGTAGGGGGGGTGAAGGGCAGGGGTAGGGGGGGTAAAGGGCAGGGGGTGGGGGTGAAGGGCAGGGGTAGGGGGCGGGGGTGAAGGGCAGGGGTGGGGGCGGGGGTGAAGGGCAGGGGTGGGGGGGTGTGAAGGGCAGGGGTGAAGGGCAGGGGTGGGGGGGTGAAGGGCAGGGGTGGGGGGGTGAAGGGCAGGGGTGGGGGGGTTGAAGGGCAGGGGTGAAGGGCAGGGGTGGGGGGGGTGAAGGGCAGGGTTAGGGGGGCTGAAAGGCAGGGGTCGGGAGGGGTGAAGGGCAGGGGTAGGGGTGGGGGTTGAAGGGCAGGGGTAGGGGTGGTGGGTGAAGGGCAGGGGTAGGGGTGGGGGGTGAAGGGCAGGGGTAGGGGCGGGGGGTGTAGGGCAGGGGTAGGGGTGGGGGGTGAAGGGTAGGGGTAAGGTTGGGGGGTGAAGGGCAGGGGTAGGGGTGGGGGGTGAAGGGCAGGGGTAGGGGTGGGGGGTGAAGGGCAGGGGTAGGAGTGGTGAAGGGTAGGGGTGGTGAAGGGCAGGGGTAGGGTGGGTGAAGGGCAGGGGTAGGGGGGGTGAAGTGCAGGGGTAGGGGTGAAAGTGAGGCACAAATTGTTGGCAGGAGTAAAATGTCCACACACACACACATCCGAGGAGGCTGCTTGGCCCCCCCAGCGGCCGGGGAGTTAAGGTAGCGCGCGGGGAGTTAAGGGAGCGCCGGGTAGTTAAGGGAGCGCCGGGGAGTTAAGGTAGCGCCGGGGAGTTAAGGTAGCGCCGGGGAGTTAAGGGAGCGCCGGGGAGTTAAGGTAGCGCCGGGGAGTTAAGGGAGCGCCGGGGAGTTAAGGTAGCACCGGGGAGTTAAGGTAGCGCCGGGGAGTTAAGGTAGCGCCGGGGAGGTAAGGGAGCGTTGGCGGCTGGGGTAGGAGGGCCGTGCCACGCTTACCCTCCGTGTTTCCGGGAGCCAGTTGAGAGCGAGGGGGGAGGAACCTGCAGTTGGTGGCAGGGGCTGGAGGGCCGCGCTTCCCCTCCGTCCGGGAGCCGGTGCAGGGCGGCACACGTGATGGGGGGGGGGGAGTGTGTGTGTGTGTGTATGTGTCTCCATCTCTCCTTTGGCCCGTCACTCCGCCTCAGGCCAATGAGAGGTGTGCGGAGGCGGGCAGGCCAAGGGAGCAATCTCATTGGCCTGGCCCAAGGTCCAATGGGATTGCCGCTAGGGACACAGGGAGGGACACAGGGGACACATACAGACATAGACACATAAGACGCTTTCACAAATATATAGTAGATTTATATTATTTGTTTTTTATATGATTGTCACGTATATTACTGCTGTCAAGCGCTATGTACATTAATGGCCCTATATAAATAAAGACATACATACATACATAATCCAGAAGAGTTTAGTGTGCTGCTGCATGTCCTAATTATTTCTTACAGCAGATGGCTCCCTGTGTATAGATAACTTGCTGCTAACAACTTCCATTGTTGCCGTGATAGCAGTAGTCTGTAGATATTTTTCTGCAAGTAGTAAGTATTATTTGCAATTAGTAAGTATTCTTTGCAAGTAGTAAGTATTATATGCAAGTGGTAAGCGTTATTTGCAAGTAGTAAACGTTATCTGCAATTGGTAAGCATTATCTGTAAGTGGTAAGTATGATCTGCAGGTAATAAGCATTATCTGCAAGTGCTAAGTATTATCTGTAAGTGGTAAGTATTATCTGCAAGTGGTAAGTGTTATCTGCAAGTGGTAAGTGTTATCTGCAAGTGGTAAGTATTATCTGCAAGTGGTAAGTGTTATCTTCAAGTGGTAAGTATTATCTGCAAGTGGTAAGTATTATCTGCAAGTGGTAAGTGTTATCTGCAAGTGGTAAGTGTTGTCTGCAAGTGATAAGTGTTATCTGTGTAACGGGTGTTCGTGTCTGGTCTGACCCCCCCAATCTCACATTGGCCCCGGTGGTCTATCCAGCCCAGTTACATGTCTGTGTATGATGGTGCACCTGTAGGCAACAGGACTCCTGAGTCTCCCGCTTGATGGTATTGGGGGATGTCAAGCAAGACAGGTATCTGAGGTAGTGGGTGACGAGTCCTACTTACATCATGTGCACCTCATCGGGATCTATGCATATGCAGGTAGATGGTCCTGATGAGGAACTCCTTCGTGGTGGTGAGGGCCCCAGGAGAGTAATTGCAAACTCACACCAGGGGGTTCTCTTTGCACAAGTCATCTTTATTGTACCAGAGGTGGGCGAGCTGCCCTTTGCAGTAATTCGTCTCAGCCGCACATTCTCCGTGATTCCCTTCAAAAGGTACGCCCTCCCAATGGAGTGGGATTCCCTCTCCACGTACGGAGGTCACCCCTGTGCCAGGTCCCTGGACACAGTTGGCCTTAGCTAACTTAAAGATTAGTTGATGCCACTAGTTACGACACTAGGGGGCACCTTACACTTGTGACTTCTCCTTGTACTTCAACCTTCCACTTCTACGCACGCACGCACACACACTAACTTTAGGCAGTGTAGTACCTTATATACCTCAGGAGGCAGGCACATCTCTGAGGTCACTAACAATGGACTCAGAACATGTATCCACTCCCATCCATACATAGGGCACCTCACCAGGGTGTGAGGGCAAACCTCCATAATTACTGCTGGCACTCCTGTAACTTACCAGTTCTTGCTGCCAGCAGGAGAGATGACAGTAGGCATTGTTAGGCATGACTACATACTCCCCCTGGTGAATTCCCACCATCCCGGTTGGGACCTAAATTTGGTGTACCTTTCTGCCAGGAACCACTGCAAAAAGGAACACATAATTCAAAAGTTATAACAATGCTTCCATGATTAACACTTATTATAACACAGCGCTCACTGACCAGCAGGGGCGGTCCAGATTTATTTTCCCAGACCTCAACTGCTTTCTCCCTAATAATAGTGATGAGTATTTGACTTTTTCACTTCTCTGCCCGCCATGTCGGTCACAGTGACACTGTACTCCCTGGGCAGGCCACGTTCCCCTCTGTACACCACTTTATGCATATAAATGCTGCGCCCAATATTCCAGACGCGCATCAATTGGGATACTCGTTCTTCTGCTTGGGGTCCCCTAATAGCACCTCCCTTGGACACCAGGTAATACTCAATATCCTCCCTGAGCCACCCATCCCGGCGGTCCTCTATCTCCTGCATGAGGGGTTCGGGAACATATGGATAATCTAGCCCATGGGTTCTTTTATATTTTCCCACAATGGCCCGTTCTGCTCTGCAGGCCCTAGTCAGTTTAGCACTGCCTGCTCTTCCAGCAACACCCATGACAGGGGTTCATCTGGATCCACCGGATCATCCAACCCCTCGGGCCCCCGGGGTTCTATCAACCCATGCCCAATCTGAAACCATCTTTCCTGGTTTCCCTGAGATGATTCTCCTCCTTGAATGCCCCTCTAGCCCACCAATGATCTATCACCCCCTCTCGATCTAGGATGAACCGGGTTCTATCAAGCCAGGGTACATAGCCTTCAAATAAGGGAGCCCACCATCGGGTTTCCCTGACCTCCTCTAAGGACACCTCCTCCAGCTCTTCCTCCTCTGGGCCACCCCCGGAAGATATGCCCGATGTACACTCGGACGGTACTTGCTTGTCCGAACCCCTTTTCTGGCTCCCAATAGTAACACTCACATTACTGGGACAGTCACTGGACACTGACACCTGTCGTGTAATCCTCCCTCCTCCCACTGAACCATCATCAGAGGTCCCATAGTCCAGGCACCCAGTCCGTTCATCGGAAGCGATCCGTGAATCCCCTGACATCCCTAAACTAGAAGATGACCCAAAATGGGAAGTGACTGGGGCTGAAACTTTAACTAGGGCCTTGGGTCTAGCTAGGACTGGGGTTTGGGGATAGGGCCGCACAGTCAGTATCCGCGGGGCTAGGACCCGCTCCTCTTCGCTACCTGGTCCGGTTCCGCCACAGGGACTCTCCGTCTCTCCGGTCTCCCGACTCCTCGATCGCTGCCTTGACCACCCGCTCCACTCGGACCGGGGCATCCGACCCCCACTGCTCGATCGCTGGAGCGCTATCATCTCCTTCGCCACTCCACCGAATGTGATGTCCGGATGCGCACGTGTACCGCCACCATCTTGGGTTGGATCCCCAAGCGGGACCTCTTCCTCCAATACGATATCTGGATCCAGCCACGCCTTTTTCCGCCGGGGCGCCGCCGGGGTCTGGCTCTTTCCTTCCTCCGCCACCACCATCTTGGAAGCCTGGAATGAGCATGGACTCTGTTTACCACTCCGGGCGTTGGAGTGGACCTGCCACCATCGGATCCGCTGGTCACCACGGCCGTGGGACTCCGCCGCAGAATGGGCGACACTCTGCTCCGTTCTTCACCGACACCGGTAAGTGGCACTCTTTTAGTCGTACTGCTGCTATGGTATGCCGGAGGTCGGGTAGTAACGGCAATAATACTAAGGGACTCCTCATCCGAAGACTCCAATTTGGCATTTGGCCGGGGCATTCCGCCTGGTGATTTGCGGCGCGGGCCCCTCTTGTCACCGTGTTGGTGACTGTTTTTCTCGATTGGCTCTGTTTTAATTACCGGAGCGGGTCCCTGTTCACTGGGACTCGTAGCCTCCCTCCATAGCGCACCAGGAAGCTCCGCAGCCAGCATAGCGGCATCTTCCACAGTCTCTATTGCTTGCATCGGCATAAAAGTAGGCATGGGCCACAGATATTGCAGTCCACACTGGGCGCATCGAGCGATAGAGCTCACTGCTCCGCCCGGCAGTCGACACTGCAAGCATAGGCATGCTACTGTCTCTACGCCCTCTACTCGGAGAATCAGGAAGCCTCCTGGAGCTGAGTAGGGATGAGTTGTTATCAAGGGCCCTTGTTCTGGTTTGCAAGCCATAGCCACCAATGGGGGTGCTCGCACTAGTGGTCTGTACGGCTTGCTGGTTCCTCGCAACTGAAGGGCATGGGCTAGGTCACTAACGCTTCCTCCAGCTTTTTCCATCCGCATCCGCCAAGACAGGAAACCACTCCCCCTGGTTGAAACTTGGGGGATGTCCCATTGACTTGTAGGCTGGCCCAGCACAGGGGCGGAACTAGTCACAGTCCATGTGGGCGCGGCTCCAGCTTTCGCGCCATACCCCCCCACAGGGCGGGGTCTCTCCGTTGGCGCCACTCCTGGCCAACTTTCTGCAGATTGAGTTTTTGCAATATTCTCTGCAACTGGCCCACGCGGTGGTTTCCCAGGACCGCGGGACCCGCCATTTTGGATTGCACTGTCACTCGGATTCATTTTTGAGGTAGCGTTCAATTGTTTGTATTTTGTATGACAAATAAGTCCATTTCGTGCCTCCCATTTCACCACACTACGGTCCCCTTCACTGTCCTCAGGGTCAGTTCTCCAAGGTTTAAAGCAGGCCATACACGGTACCACTATTGTTTTCATGCCATTCCACAACAGGCTCACTAAAGTCTCCTCTGTAGCTGGCTCCTCTTCCTCATACATCATCTCATATTCATTCTCTCCTTCAGCCTCGGTTAACCATACTTGAGCTTCCGCACTGCTCCGATTCTCCATTCTGTCGTTCGCCATTAAAATACTGTTTCTCGAATTATTGTACATGGAGCGCCTCTCTGCGGGGCAGCTGCCACACCGATACAATAAATATGCCTTGTGCACCACCTTGTGTACCTAATGTAGATCTGACTCGTGTTTGCACTTCCTCAGGCTACGCTCACTCTTTCTGTGTCTGCTGTATCTCCTTCCTCCAGTCTGTGCTCCCTGTGTCGAGTGTCTGGAATGGGCTAGAGTACTCTGGCGCGTCCATGCAATACTTTGGCGTCTACCTACTGTTGGTCAGTCTAGAGCAGACCCTCTCCAGGATTCCTGCCCTAAGTTACCAGTTTATCCCTTTAGGCGTCTTACCACCAGCACTACCTCAAGGGACTCGAACAGCTATAACCCTGCTCCAGACCTAAGAATCCCAGGGCGTCTGTGCGTTCCGCGTCTCCGTGGCCTCCCTGGACTAGCCCTGGCTCCTTCCTACGCAGCACAAAGTGGCAGCAGACACTCTTTCTATTTCATAGCGTGCCTAGCAAAAGCCTGTCCTGTTGACAGGTATCTCAGCAGCGCCTCCAACTGTAACGGGTGTTCGTGTCTGGTCTGACCCCCCCAATCTCACATTGGCCCCGGTGGTCTATCCAGCCCAGTTACATGTCTGTGTATGATGGTGCACCTGTAGGCAACAGGACTCCTGAGTCTCCCGCTTGATGGTATTGGGGGATGTCAAGCATGGGATGTGAGTAATTGCAAACTCACACCAGGGGGTTCTCTTTGCACAAGTCATCTTTATTGTAGCAGAGGTGGGCGAGCTGCCCTTTGCCGTAATTCGTCTCAGCCGCACATTCTCTGTGATTCCCTTCAAAAGGTACGCCCTCCCAATGAAGTGGGATTCCCTCTCCCCCTAGGGAGATCACCCCTGTGCCAGGTCCCTGGACACAGTTGGCCTTAGCTAACTTAAAGATTAGTTGGTGCCACTAGTTACGACACTAGGGGGCACCTTACACTTGTGACTTCTCCTTGTACTTCAACCTTCCACTTCTACGCACGCACGCACACACACTAACTTTAGGCAGTGTAGTGCGTTATATACCTCAGGAGGCAGGCACATCTCTGAGGTCACTAACAATGGACTCAGAACATGTAGCCACTCCCATCCATACATAGGGCACCTCACCAGGGTGTGAGGGCAAACCTCCATAATTACTGCTGGCACTCCTGTAACTTACCAGTTCTTGCTGCCAGCAGGAGAGATGACAGTAGGCATTGTTAGGCATGACTACATCTGCAAGTGGTAAGTGTTATCTGCAAGTGGTAAGTGTTATCTGCAAGTGGTAAGTGTTATCTGCAAGTGGTAAGTATTATCTGCAAGTGGTAAGTGTTATCTGCAAGTGGTAAGTATTATCTGCAAGTGGTAAGTATTATCTGCAAGTGTTATTATCTGCAAGTGGTAAGTGTTATCTGCAATTGGTAAGTGTTATCTGCAAGTGGTAAGTGTTATCTGCAAGTGGTAAGTATTATCTGCAAGTGTTATTATCTGCAAGTGGTAAGTATTATCTGCAAGTGGTAAGTATTATCTGCAAGTGTTATTATCTGCAAGTGGTAAGTGTTATCTGCAAGTGGTAACTGTTATCTGCAAGTGGTAAGTGTTATCTGCAAGTGGTAAGTGTTATCTGCAAGTGGTAAGTATTATCTGCAAGTGTTATTATCTGCAAGTGGTAAGTATTATCTGCAAGTGGAAAGTATTATCTGCAAGTGTTATTATCTGCAAGTGGTAAGTGTTATCTGCAAGTGGTAAGTGTTATCTGCAAGTGGTAAGTGTTATCTGCAAGTGTTATTATCTGCAAGTGGTAAGTATTATCTGCAAGTGGTAAGTATTATCTGCAAGTGGTAAGTATTATCTGCAAGTGTTATTATCTGCAAGTGGTAAGTGTTATCTGCAAGTGGTAAGTATTATCTGCAAGTGGTAAATATTATCTGCAAGTGTTATTATCTGCAAGTGGTAAGTATTATCTGCAAGTGGTAAGTATTATCTGCAAGTGTTATTATCTGCAAGTGGTAAGTATTATCTGCAAGTGTTATTATCTGCAAGTGGTAAGTGTTATCTGCAGATGGTAACTGTTATCTGCAAGTGGTAAGTGTTATCTGCAAGTGGTAAGTATTATCTGCAAGTGTTATTATCTGCAAGTGGTAAGTATTATCTGCAAGTGGTAAGTATTATCTGCAAGTGTTATTATCTGCAAGTGGTAAGTGTTATCTGCAAGTGGTAAGTGTTATCTGCAAGTGGTAAGTATTATCTGCAAGTGGTAAGTGTTATCTGCAAGTGTTATTATCTGCAAGTGGTAAGTATTATCTGCAAGTGGTAAGTATTATCTGCAAGTGGTAAGTATTATCTGCAAGTGTTATTATCTGCAAGTGGTAAGTGTTATCTGCAAGTGGTAAGTATTATCTGCAAGTGGTAAATATTATCTGCAAGTGTTATTATCTGCAAGTGGTAAGTATTATCTGCAAGTGGTAAGTATTATCTGCAAGTGGTAAGTATTATCTGCAAGTGTTATTATCTGCAAGTGGTAAGTATTATCTGCAAGTGTTATTATCTGCAAGTGGTAAGTGTTATCTGCAGATGGTAAGTGTTATCTGCAAGTGGTAAGTGTTATCTGCAACAAGTGGTAAGTATTATCTGCAAGTGTTATTATCTGCAAGTCGTAAGTATTATCTGCAAGTGGTAAGTATTATCTGCAAGTGTTATTATCTGCAAGTGGTAAGTGTTATCTGCAAGTGGTAAGTGTTATCTGCAAGTGGTAAGGTGTTATCTGCAAGTGTTATTATCTGCAAGTTGTAAGTATTATCTGCAAGTGGTAAGTATTATCTGCAAGTGTTATTATCTGCAAGTGGTAAGTGTTATCTGCAAGTGGTAAGTATTATCTGCAAGTGGTAAATATTATCTGCAAGTGTTATTATCTGCAAGTGGTAAGTATTATCTGCAAGTGGTAAGTATTGAGTGAAGTATTATCTGCAAGTGGTAAGTATTATCTGCAAGTGGTAAGTATTATCTGCAAGTGGTAAGTATTATCTGCAAGTGGTAAGTATTATCTGCAAGTGTTATTATCTGCAAGTGGTAAGTGTTATCTGCAAGTGGTAAATGTTATCTGCAAGTGGTAAGTGTTATCTGCAAGTGGTAAGTATTATCTGCAAGTAGTAAGTATATTCCACTGACAGCCGAAGAAGTAGACTGACTTCTAACCTAACCATCTTCACAAGTCTTCATTCTGTATAGCTGTATATATTACTAGCTGAGAGACCCGGCGTTGCCCGGGATGTAAATGCGTAATAGGTAGTCTTATTTATAAATCGTGGAACAATAGGTGACTATTTGTTTTAAAGGTTGGATAATAATGTTGAAAAGAAAGATGGAATAAAATGTAATACGATGTTGTTTAAAAATGGTTTATTGTAAACACACCACAGTACAGTGTATACTGGGGGGAGGGAAAGGGGAGGGGGAGGGAAAGGGGAGAGGAGGGAAACGAGAGGGGGTGGAAGGGGAAGGGGGGGGGGGGAAAGGGGAGGGAGAGGGGGGGAAAGGGGAGGGAGAGGGGGGATAAGTATTATCTGCAAGTGGTAAGTATTATCTGCAAGTGGTAAGTATTATCTGCAAGTGTTATTATCTGCAAGTGGTAAGTGTTATCTGCAAGTGGTAAGTATTATCTGCAAGTGGTAAATATTATCTGCAAGTGTTATTATCTGCAAGTGGTAAGTATTATCTGCAAGTGGTAAGTATTATCTGCAAGTGGTAAGTATTATCTGCAAGTGTTATTATCTGCAAGTGGTAAGTATTATCTGCAAGTGTTATTATCTGCAAGTGGTAAGTGTTATCTGCAGATGGTAAGTGTTATCTGCAAGTGGTAAGTGTTATCTGCAAGTGGTAAGTATTATCTGCAAGTGTTATTATCTGCAAGTGGTAAGTATTATCTGCAAGTGGTAAGTATTATCTGCAAGTGTTATTATCTGCAAGTGGTAAGTGTTATCTGCAAGTGGTAAGTGTTATCTGCAAGTGGTAAGTGTTATCTGCAAGTGGTAAGTGTCATCTGCAAGTGTTATTATCTGCAAGTGGTAAGTATTATCTGCAAGTGGTAAGTATTATCTGCAAGTGGTAAGTATTATCTGCAAGTGTTATTATCTGCAAGTGGTAAGTATTATCTGCAAGTGGTAAGTATTATCTGCAAGTGGTAAGTATTATCTGCAAGTGGTAAGTATTATCTGCAAGTGGTAAGTATTATCTGCAAGTGGTAAGTATTATCTGCAAGTGTTATTATCTGCAAGTGGTAAGTGTTATCTGCAAGTGGTAAGTGTTATCTGCAAGTGGTAAGTGTTATCTGCAAGTGGTAAGTATTATCTGCAAGTAGTAAGTATATTCCACTGACAGCCGAAGAAGTAGACTGACTTCTAACCTAACCATCTTCACAAGTCTTCATTCTGTATAGCTGTATATATTACTAGCTGAGAGACCCGGCGTTGCCCGGGATGTAAATGCGTAATAGGTAGTCTTATTTATAAATCGTGGAACAATAGGTGACTATTTGTTTTAAAGGTTGGATAATAATGTTGAAAAGAAAGATGGAATAAAATGTAATACGATGTTGTTTAAAAATGGTTTATTGTAAACACACCACAGTACAGTGTATACTGGGGGGGAGGGAAAGGGGAGGGGGGAGGGAAAGGGGAGAGGAGGGAAACGAGAGGGGGGGAAGGGGAAGGGGGGGGAAAGGGGAGGGAGAGGGGGGAAAGGGGAGGGAGAGGGGGGAAAGGGGAGAGGGGGGAAAGGGGAGAGGGGGGGGAAGGGGAGAGGGGGGAAAGGGGAGCGGAGGGGGGTGGAAAGGGGAGCGGAGGGGGGTGGGGGGGGAAAGGGGAGCGGAGGGGGGGAAAGGGGAGCGGAGAGGGGGAAAGGGGGAGCGGAGGGGGGGGAAGGGGGAGCGGAGGGGGGAAAGGGGAGCGGAGAGGGGGAAAGGGGAGCGGAGGGGGGGGAAGGGGAGTGGAGGGGGGGGGAAGGGGAGCGGAGGGGGGGGGAGTGGGGAGTGGAGGGGGGGAAAGGGGAGTGGAGGGGGGGGAAAAGGGGAGCGGGAGGGGGGGGGGAAAGGGGAGCGGAGGGGGGAGGGAGAAAGGGGAGCGCAGGGGGGGAGGGGACAAAGGGGAGCGGAGAGGGGGGGGGAAGGGGAGCGGAAGGGAGGGGGAAAGGGGAGCGGAGGGGTTGGGGGGAAAGGGGAGCGGAGGGGTTGGGGAAAGGGGAGCGAGCGGGGGGGGGGAAAGGGGAGTGGAGGGGGGGAAAGGGGAGCGGAGGGTAGGGGAAAGGGGAGCGGGGGGGGGAAAGGGGAGCGGAGGGGGGGACAGGGGAGCGGAGGGGGGGACAGGGGAGCGGAGGGGGGGAAAGGGAGCAGGGGGGGAAAGGGGAGTGGAGGGGGGAAAGGGTAGCAGAGGGGGGGAAAGGGGAGCGGAGGGGGGGAAAGGGGAGCGGAGGGGGGGAAGGGGAGTGGAGGGGGGGGAAGGGGAGTGGAGGGGGGGGGAAAGGGGAGTGGAGGGGGGGGGGGAAAGGGGAGCGGAGGGGGGGGAAGGAGAGTGGGGGAGGAAGGGGAGCGGAGGGGGGGGGGAAAGGGGAGAGGAGGGGGGGAACGGGAGCAGAGGGGGGAGAAGGGAGAGGAGGGGGGAGAAGGGGAGAGGAGGGGGGGAAAGGGAGCGGAGGGGGGAAAGGGGAGCGGAGGGGGAAAAGGGGAGCGGAGGGGGGAAAGGAGAGCAGGGGAGGAAAGGGGAGCGGGGGGGGGGCAAAGGGGGGCGGGGGGGGAAAGGGGGAGGCGGGGGGGGGAAAGGGGAGCAGGGGTGGAGGGGAAAGGGGAGCGGGGGGGTGGGAAAGGGGAGCAGGGGGGGGGAAAAAGGGGAGCGGGGGGGGAAAAGGGGAATGGGGGGAAAGGGGAGCGGGGGGGAAAGGGGAGTGGGGGGAGGGGAGAGGGGGGGGGTGGAGAGCAGGGGGCATATGTATTGTCATAATTTATGTATCCGCATGCCCCCCCCCGGTCCGGACGTCTGTCCCCCCACTGGCTCGGCGGCTGGCCGCTCCCCCTTCTTGGTTCCCCGATGGCTCGGGGCTCGCTCTTCGCCCCCCAGTTCCCCGTGACTCACTCTTTGCCCCCCCCCCCCCGTTCCCCATGACTCGCTCTTCGCCCCCCCCCCCGTTCCCCATGACTCGCTCTTCGCCCCCCCCCCCGTTCCCCATGACTCGCTCTTCGCCCCCCCTTGTTCCCCGTGACTCACTCTTCGCCCCCCCCTGTTCCCCGTGACTCGCTCTTCGCCCCCCCGATCCCCGTGACTCGTGGCTCGCTCCCCCATTCCCCGTGACTCGCTCCCCCGTTCCCCGTGACTCGGGGCCCGCTCCCTCCCTCCCCCCCCGGGCGACCGCTTGTTCCCCCGATGTGTCGTCCGGCTGACTGAGGCGCGTGTAGGCGGCGACATGAAGCGCCATGTGTGGGTCTGGGTCCTGGCCTGAGGCCCAAGGTTGCGCGCCTGAAATAGGTGAGTTACGGGTTCCATAAGTTGAGGCGTGAAGCGCAGTGGTGTGACTTACCTGGGCAGGAGGTGGCTGTGTGTGTGTGTGACTCTCTCTCTCTCCCCTTTGGCCCATCACTCCGCCTCAGGC